>NC_040883.2:12510939-12555939 GCF_900634795.4 Betta splendens
AGTTCGTTGTGTTACTCTCAATCTAAACAAATCAAACATATGACAACATGCATTGTGATGATTTTATTCATTCATTCATTGTTTCCCCTTCATCATGGCCAAAAGTAAAGCCAGTCCGTGTCACGATTCCAGCTCAGCTGACACACAGATCTTTGAAGTTATTTCAGAGTTGGGCTCAGAGAGGCAGGAAACAAAAGGGCAGACTCACATCTGGGATGACAGGCGGAGGGTGGCAATAATTTATTTTGTCGAACCTCGAGCCCAGATGGTTGCCAGCATTTTAAATGGGATGTCACATTTTAAATTCCAACACACAACTAATTATTGATTGTCTGCAAATGTCACTTAAAAATGTCAGGTATCTTCAGACATGAAGTGAAGTGCAAATAAAAGACCCAGGTGGCATCGACGCGTCTGAAGGAGCAGCTTGCAGAGTTTTCTGTTTGTTATTTTTCTTAATTCTGGTTGAACTTTTGCCTGAAAGTTCAACCAGGATTAAATTTTAGTGAGTTTACGTTAGGATGTTTCTGCTCTATCACGTTGGATTATTTTTAGTCACCGCACTTGAAGTAAAAAAAGCAACAGCGTATTAATGAACAGTATTAATATACAAGGATCATGCAGCATCATTACGCCTCGAGGCAGTGACTCCTGTCCAGTGGCAGCACATGCAGTCAATAAGCGCTGCTCAGTCCCTTGTGATGTGTCCTGACACCTGTCGGTCTCGCTGATCCAGGTGCAGCGCAGCACCGAAACCAGCAGGTGGTGTTAATGTTGTGGCTGACGTGTGTAATTACAGCCACGTTCTGCGTGACAACAATAAATTGGACCGTTGTGGCAAATCCTACAGCGTTTGCCGTTTTGCATACGTTCTATCTGCCAAGCGTCTCAGAATGTCTGCATCACGCTCAGACAAAGAAGAAAATCAATTCAGCCCATTCATCAACAGGTCGCTCCATCCAAGAAATGTCCAAATGCCCAACTGTGATGATAATTCCCCCAAAATCCAGAGCTCATATAATTGATATATTGTGAATTACACTCTACAGGGGACGGTAGGAAGTCATTTTTGGCACACACACACACACACACACACACACACACACACACACACACACACACACACACACACACACACACACACACACACACACACACACACAGAGGACACTCAGCAGCTTCTCATTGTATTTTCTCCTTACGAGGACATTTATACCCACATGACTGAACTCACACTCGTGCACGGTGACAATTAGCTGACATTGAGTCAATGCCAAACAACATGATATTGGAAGTCGTCCGTCTCCTGCCCGGCATACTAATATCACACACATGGGAGCACACAAACCCCAAACTCACACGCGCTGTTCCTGTGGACGAGCAGATAGCTAATTAAAACAGAGCTATCTGTCCGATCCAAATTCACTGTAAGCCTACAGGAGTCAGGGAATTACACATAGAGTGTGAAACGCTCCACTTAGATATTTAGCAGCTCTCGAGCAGATCCCAAAGCATCTCCAGACCTAATCCCTCCATGTACAGTACGACCTTCTGCTGTCGCACGGCCGATGTGCCGCCGAGCATTTCCAAAGGTTGTGTTTCCTGTAAAGGTTGCGCAGACACGGCGTGATGTGTTTGACACACTGTTTACTGAAGAATAGAACTTTTATTCCTCTCCCGCAGCATAAGTAGCAATATGCAAACATTAAAAATGTTTTGGAACACCTGGGATGTAGTCACAAGCAGATGTTTGTGTTTAATAATGTATTAGTTAACATCCTTCTGCGGGATTGGCTAACCCTCTTTTGCTTCATCTTAATTTATACAGCTGTTGTTCAACAAAAATAAAAATAAACAAAGGTATGGAGCTGGAAGTAAGTGTTTTAATTTTTGAAGGTATATTTTTGGAGCCAAGTAGTTTCCATGAATAGTTCATTAGTAATAAAAGTTTATGGCCCTAAAGCTGCTTACGACTCCATAATGTGTGTTATAAATGAATTCTGAAATGAGAATGCTGCTTATTGTTTCTATAATTAGTTGAGAATTAGTGGTGATCTGCAGTTTTTTTTTTTAATCGCTGTGGGTACTGATTTGTGCAGATTCAGTCCAACACAGACCAGACCAGGACCACATGTCTGAGCGTGAAGGCCTGTGGGTCTCTGGTGGTCGTGTGTTGTGTCAGTGATACATTTATTTTTAGTCGCCTTTAAATTCAGCTCTGTGTGAGATGATGCACGTCCATGTGTGTGTGCGTGTGTGTTTGTGTGGGATAATAAATTTGTGTTTCCTGTGTATGAGAAGCTTGGGAGCACTTATAACTTTAACCTATACGTGGGTGAGACAGACTAAAAGGCGCTCACACAGAGGCAAACACACACATGCACAGAGAGAGAGAGAGAGAGAGAGAGAGAGAGAGAGAGAGAGAGAGATATTTTGCCCTGTGTTTTCAGCAGCCTTGGATAATAATTGAATCCCCTCAGTTGCACCACAGACCGCACACAATTCAGACTGAGCCTGAGAAAAAGAGCTGGGAGACTGTGTGTGTGTGTGTGTGTGTGTGTGTGTGTGTGTGTGTGTGTGTGTGTGTGTGCGTGCACCTGCAGCCGAGAGAACAAGGCGTCTCGTTGAGTACTGATGATTTTCAGGTACTTGAGGGTCCTTCTAAAGGTCCAGTGAGACCAGAGAATACACACACTCTTCAATACAGTTAACTAGCGCAGAGTACACAGTTCAATGGAGAGTAAAGAGAGAGCGAGGTAGAAAGCTAATGAACACTAGGAGCCGTGAACCGCGTGTTTTTTACCAGCCGGGTTCTGAAATTGAAATCTAGATTAAGATCCGCTCGGAGCACGCGGCGCGGAACGGAAGCGCTCGCTCGCGTGGCAGAGTGGGGTCGAGCGGTGGAACGCGCACATGCCAGCGTCACGCGAGGCGCACGCGGGTCACTGTGCTCGCGAGGCTGGAGCGCACGAGCGAGCGAGCAATCTGTCTTCATAGCGTTCCAACGAGGGAGGTTTTAAAGGAGCTGTGGCCTACATACACCAGACTAACGCAGGAGGAGAGGGCAGCGAGCAAGACAGAGAGGAAACGAGGAAATAAGAGGGAGGGAGGGAGGTTCGGATGGAGGCAGAGATCAGAACGAGCGCGTTACAGACAGATCGGGACGGAGATGAAGGGAAGGCGCTGTTGTGCACTGGGAGACAAAGTGAAACTGAAATGAAAATGTATTCCCCAGCAGCACCCGATTAATCAGGGGCGACTTTTCCATCTTGTGCCGCTCGCCCAGTAATGCCTGGCATTAAGTAATGACATCATAACCCTGTCCACCCTGGATTTATTCCTCGGGTGTGGGTCGGAATCCGCCGCGTTGACCCGAAGGCGCCCGCGAACGGGGCCTCTAAGAATATTAATATATTAATAAGTGGCCTCGGATTTCTTTTTTTCTCACGCCTGCTGTAAATACGGCATCGCTCGCGCGCAGCCGGATCTCCCATCTATCTGCCATTTGAAATCAGCGGGAGGAGGAGAGGACAGCGTGAAGGGGGAATAAAAGCGCGTGTGCAGCGCGACGGAGCCCGGAACCCTGAGCAGCTGCTCCAGCTGTTTTACCGTCCCGTTAGCGTCAAGCCCTGGTTCTGGCCCCGCGTTCACCAAAGCCAACATACTGTACGGAGAGCCGCTCCATTCATCTCCAGCATCAGGGAAGATTTACTGCGTCCTAATTAAACTCCAAACGCGGGTCTGATGAGAGCCGTACTGTAACGAGCTCCACGGAACGGGCTTAAATCACGGAGGAAAGTTGCTGTGTGCGTCCTGTAACGCGGCGGTTTGTTGCTGTGTTTCTCTGCCTTGTGGTGCAGACGCCTCGCTGTGGTGGGAGCTGAGGGTTATTTCATAACGCAGGATTACTCAGCCAGCCAACTCTAAAAATAAGCATGAAATGAACCTCTCAACTGGAGCTCGTAATGAAAGCGCTCGGTGTGGCTACAAGGCGTCCATGAAAACCAATATCCAAATTTAATTTGACAAATTATTCCCGACATTAACAGCTATGGTGCATTTTGACCAGTTCCAGCGAAGTCTTTAATTTCCGCTGGTTTGCAGCAGAAAGGGCCCATGAAGCTGTCCTGAACGTGAACATGGACCCCTGCGAGTGTGCGTTATTCCAACTTCAAAATATGACTTTGTGCAGCGCAGAGCTGTGTAAACACAACAAACTCATTACCGCTCTGCACTATCAGCGATGCTAGATTCTGTGTATTTGCATCGTCTGCTCTTTCCGTTTCTGCGTTACAGGAACCTTTATGCGACGCATGTGTGTTTGGAGCCTTTACACACCACTGCAAAGCGTCTTACTGTATCCATGCAGCTATTGATTTTCCTCGTAAAGGTCGCGAGCGGGTCCGACCCCGGGTCCGACCCCGGGTCCGACCCCCTCTGGCAGAGGCGGCTCCTCTCTAACATCTCCATGTTGTTCATTAACATTTTTCTGAGCTGAGCATTCGTGTCACATTCAAATGCACTTCAGCAGGCAATCCCGTACTTCTAATTAATACCGCTGTTGAGCGTGTTGAGAGCTCAGCAGCCACCTCTTTGTTTGTAAGTCATTACATCATTGATTAATGAAATGTTTCTGTAGCGCTGCACTGAGCTTGGAACCTGGAAGTGGCGCGTTACTGCAACCAGGATGCTTTCCATGTATGTAATGAACACGTCACAACTTTTATTGTCTATGACATCCGTCCCTCCGGACCGAGCGGCACCAGCGCCAAAACCGGTGCAGAAGCGTCTTGGAGCTGAGCCTGGGTTTGAAGCTGCGCAGGGAACCCGGGCTTGTTTGAAGACCTCTGTAGCGGCGGCCGCACGCTGGTCTGAATGTAAAATTGCGCACCCCTGGGCTAGCATGTTAAAATAACAGAGATTAAAGTGATATGGTAATGGCTGGTGCAGGTGGAGCGAGCGGTCGGAGCTGGTGGGAGGTTCCCAGCTCGGATGCGGAGCCCGCGTCGCCCGCTCCCACCCAGCTGTAGGTCTGCGCCTGGTACCGGACTGTTGCTGTGGAGGCTAATGCGCCTGCTAATGCAGCGCTTGTGCCGTATTATTATTTCTGTTAGCATGACATTTTCTATAAGCTGTAGGCTAATAGGTGGCTAGCGGGCTAACATTAAGCAGGCTAATGGCTGTGTTAATGTTACATTAGTGTTATTTCAGTTTTTCTCTCACTTAGTTCCATGGTTTAGGGGCATGGTCTGTGTGTGTGTGTGTGTGTGTGTGTGTGTGCGCGAGAGAGGTGACACACTGTGGTAATACACCTAGCGTGTGTGTGTGCGTGCGTGTCTGTGTCGTGTACTGTATAACTGCGTGTGCGCGCCTTCTACATATGGAGCCAATGAGTTGCATTAGCATTTCAAAGCGAGTCAGCAGCAGTAGAAGCTACTTTCATCCGTTAATGTGATTTTTAGGGCGAGAGCGAGACAGTGAGCCACACACAGGAAGGAAAACACTGGGCCACTGTAATAATTACTCCCTGGGTCGGCGACGGGATCCGATAGCTTATTATTGCTCCCCCAAACTGCATTTTGTGGAAATTCTGCAGAACATGACTTATTCTAACGGACAAGCAGCTTGAGAACACGAGTGTTTGTCTCGGCCTCCGGGAGGAACTGCTCAGGGTCAGGCTGCGATCTGTGCACGTCGGGCCGCGGCGGCGAGGGGTTTATATTCTGCTCGAGTGCCCTTTTGTGCGTAAATGTCCGTGCGTAAGCTAAAAGCGGCCCGGCGCGTGCGCGCTGTACAAGCTGCGCGTCATATTAATGCAGCGCCGCGAGTCGAAAGCCGGCGTGCGGACGCGGTGCGTGCCTGCGCGAGCGGCCGCATTTACTCGCATCAGTGTATCCATGTGAAGGAATTTAAACTGCACATTTCCATAAAGTCTGGAAGTTCATCACAAGCACGGCGATGTGTGCAAACAGAGAGTCTGCCCGCGTCAGTGCGGGGGGGGCGTTTGCTGCGCCGGGTGCGTGTGCGCATTAATGGTGGCTTGTTTGTTTGTGCCTGCGCGTTTTCAGCGGAGCTCGTGTGCCTCAGCCACGGGCTATCGCGGCTCCAGCAGCGCCGTTCTTCTTCCATCCATTTTTAATGGCCGGTAATGGTCGCTAGCAGGGTTGAACCCGCGACGCGGGGACACAGCGGAGGCTGGTCCCGGGGCGCGAGGCAGGGAGACGATGGGGGAGACGGAGGGGAGGAAGCACGGGGGCGTCCATCGATGCTGGCTCGTGTGAACCGACGTCGTTGGAGCAACGCGTGTGCGCTTCCGCGGGGGAGACGCCGGTGGGGGGAGGGAGTGGGGGGGGGGGCTGGCTGAGCGACTGTCGCTTTGATTTAGCCGCTAAATGACGGGCTGGTTGTTAGGTTGATTGACTTGCGGGCTGATAGGCTGCGGTACAGGGCGGCGACGCGGCCGGCGGAGGCTAATGTTGATTTGTTGAAGCCTTTTTACGAGGTACCTTTGTGTTGGCAGAGTGAGGGATGAGGAGGCCAGAGAAAGAGAGAGAGGTTTAAGCTCCAGGACGGAGAAAAGGCTGGGAATGAGTTCTCAGCTTCTAAAGGCCACGAGACGTCGTCTGCACATAATGGCTGTTAAACTGTTTCCTGGTAAATTTAGCTTTTATTTGTATCCATTAAAGAGAACAATGTGCTTTATTACCAAGGCCTACTTGTCCCGTCCTTGGGGGGATGTAGTAGGGTTTTATCAACCGGCATCCACTGGAATCAAATAAGAGTAAATCAAATTCAATTGAATTTCCTCCAACTAAATTAAATTACGTAGGACAATGGAAACATTCGGAGCAATTTATCAAGTCCAGTGAAACACGGGATAAAAATAGTTTAAAACTGATGCTGTGAGCGTTTCGTGCCACACGGACGCCTAGAAGTGTAAACTGAGCAATATCGGCCTGTCAGCTGGAGATGATGGGAGGCGAAGAGATGGATGGAGAGACGCAGAATGACGGTGGAGGAGGAGGGGAGCGAGGGGGGAGGGAGGGGGGAGGGAGGGGGGAGGGAAGGCCTTAAGCAGCGCGATAAGGAAATAATAAAGGAAAGGTTGTAAAAGGCTCCAAGACTCCAGCGGTAGCAATATCAGCGCACGCCCGTTCTCCATCCTTTCCTCTCCATCACACACACATGCGTGCACGCAGCCATATGAAAATTGATGTTGCAGTGTCCTTTACACGCCATTAAACCCGAACAACGGCAATTGCTTACTTCTGTCTGACAAATGACGGCTAAATAACAGCGCTTATCTGTGTGTCTCGCTGTGAAATCCGAGTGCGTCGCTCTGACTTTGTTTTCCAACACACTCCTAGTTTCTCTCTTTCTTTTCTTTTCTTTTTGTTTCTTTTTCTTTTTTAAACCAATCTTATCGACTCGTGCTCTAATTCGGCCACATTGTGCCGGCGTGGACGCTATCAGGTCCCCGTCAGCTGCTTCTATGAGAAGTTTCAAGTGGCGCCTCTTGAATGTGAAGAAGCAGGCGACTCTGTCTTCTCGCTCGCTCCCTCTTTTCTCCCCCGCTCTCATCCTTCTGCCCCCTTTCCTTCCTGCCTCATCCTTCCTTCCTCTCCTCGTCCACGTCTCTTCTCTCGACCCGTCCGCTTCAGCCCTTCGTCCCTCATCAGCTTCCTCTCTCTCTCCTCCTCGTGTTCTCTCTTTCATTCTCTCTCTGCCCTTTTGAGTCCTTTGATTAGGTTGTTGGCATTTCCATTGAGATGTCCATATGACCACTGAAATAACTCCTGTCACAGTCTCTCTGCCCTCTATCTCCTCCGTCTCCTCCGTCTCTTCATTCTCCATTTCTCCTCCCCCGGCATTTCCTCCCCCTCCGCTTTTCACCAACCTTTTATTTCCCAGCTCCAGTTTATCCTCTTCCTGCGCTGCTCTCCTGCTTCTCTGCCAATTTTCCTCGCACGCCCCCCCCCCCCCCCCCCCCCCCCACCTCCCTCTCTGCATCTCTGTCTTCTCCACATCAGTCGTTGTTTGAGATTAAAAACTGTTTTCTGGCCGTCGCCACAGAAGGAGCGACGCAGGGGCGAGGAGCGAGCGCGAGGTGGAGTGGGGGGGAGGTGGCGCTGTGGCCTGCATGCGCTGACTCTGCAGTTTTCCTCCGTTTCTGGCAGCGACGAGAAAGAAGATGATGTCAGAAAATAGAGGGAACATGTTTAAAAATGATGCGGGGTGTGGGCTGGGTGTAAGGGGGGGGGGCTTAGAGGAAAGAAAGGCGAGATAAGGGGAGTGCGGGGAGCGGGGGAGGGAGGGCGAGGGGGAGAAAACGGGAGGAAGAGGGAAATAAAGAGAAGGGGAACGGCAGAGGCTGCGTGTCTACATGGCTCTAATCTGTTGATGGTTGAGGGGAAGCAGACAATAAGCCATTATCTCTGTGGGACTTCTATGGCGGCGCACACGGCCCGCGCCAAAGCAGCTTACGGCACCCGGGACGCAGCGGCGCCCCCGACGGGAGCGGGGACGCGGCCGCAGACCGAGACCGCGCGTGAAAATACACGGCGACAGCGCGCGGCGTGAAAACGGTGGCCGTCGGATGTGTATTAAAGCAGATCAAAGCTGACTGGTCAGAATAGCGGCTCATTACTGAGATGACAGGTAATGGCGCCCGTGCGGTCGGCGTTGCACTTGATAACGAACGCGGGTGATTGATCACGAGCTCGGAGGATGTTTACAGGCCGCGTGAGCTCCAGCAGGATTCTGCTCATTGTGCTCCTTCAGGTAAATGCACAGTGCAGCGTCTGCTCATGACTTTATTGCATGAAGCCACAATAAAACCAACCACCTAAAAATAGCGTCTAGTTGGAGAATGCAATATATTTTTTTTCCATTATATTACATTTAATATTTTTAATGTGGTGCTTAAAGCTTCCCATTTTCCCTGAATCCTAATTAATATTTAATTATGAACCGGATGCACCTCCATATGCAGTTAAGCCTGAATGATTAAAAAGTTAATGTACTTCCTTTGGTTGTAATGTTTATGGTTTTTCTAATAGACTGGTGCTGTGTGGAGATCGGAGCCTCCAAAGAGGTTTGCATCATTTGGTTTGGTACCTTCATGATCACACACCGTTGTCTGGGTGTTTGCATTCAAGAGGCTCAGCTCAGTCCCTCTGTAGCCGAACCAAACGACGTCGATTGAAGGAAACGCTGCACCCTGTGAGATGCACATAGTTTAATGACGGAGGACTCATGTCTGAGGAATCCAGATTTCCTGTTCCAGGCTGTCTTTCTACTGCTCGAAACAGGAGGGAGGCCAGATTTGACACCAATGCTGTTAAAAAGCTGACGTCACTGCACTGACTAAGACAGAGAACAGACAGAGGTGTCACATAGCAGGCCTGCTCCTCTCCTCTCCTCTCCTCTCCTCTCCTCTCCTCTCCTCTCCTCTCCTCTCCTCTCCTCTCCTCTCCTCTCCTCTCCTCTCCTCTCCTCTCCTCTCCTCTCCTCTCCTCTCCTCTCCTCCTCTCCCCATCTCCTCCTCCTCTCCCCATCTCCTCCTCCTCTCCTCCTCTCCTTCTCTCCTCTCCTCCTCTCCTCTCGCACGTGTCCTGTCCTCTCCTCCTCTCCCTCCTCCTCTCCAGCAGGCGTTTTGTGGCATCCAGCAGCCTGCTGGCGTGGAGCTGTTTAGGGGCATGAAGAGCTTTCTAAATGATGGCTAAATTTAACTAAATGACTTCCTCCACTCACATCTGATATTATGTTCTCCGCTGCTCCTCTGCTCGTTCGCTCGCTGCCTCATCCTTTCTCGCCGTTGTCCCCTTTTCTCCTCCTTCCTCTTGCTCCCACTCTCCCCGTCCTGAAGTGTGATGTCTATTACTCAATCTCCCTCCCCTCCAACTTCTCCCTCCCTCCGCTGCCCATTTACTCTTTTCATCTCACTCTGGCGCCCGCTCCAACCACTCCCTCCTCATCCTCTCGCTTCTTTGCAGCTAATCGTTTTGTTTTGTCTTGTCTGCTTTCTACTTGCATTAAAGGGTCAGGGTGTTCTCTGTCTGAATCATTCCCCGTCTGAAGTCTTAATAAGGTGGCTTTGCAGGAATTTTCTTTTAACATATTAGTCAGCTGGCAGTTGTCTGTCTGCGTGCTGCTCCGATCGATCCGCTCTGTCCCCGTTGCCGTCTGCCGCCGGCACTAATGCGCTTTTGCCTGGAAGTGGCGACTAATTGAGAGATAGATCCTCTACCTGAGAATTATGGTCAGAAAATTGGTAACGGATAATTGCTTGTTGATCAGCAGTCGATGGTGACTCAGCCTGTCTTTGTAGTACTCCATTCATCCGCTAACAACCTCTCTGCAGCATCAGCTAATTGCCTAATTCATATGTATAAAGCCTATCAGTCATTTAATTACCATGTATATTATGTTACTGTGTAATTATGTCATATAATAATGTTGAAGCTGTAATTTGTAATTTGTAATCTGTGGTGGCCAATTATCATATTTATAAGTTACTTAACTAACTTATATATTATATATAACTTATATATTGATTCAATATATAACATAACATAACATAACATAACATAACATAACATAACATAACATAACATAACATAACATAACATAACATAACATAACATAACATAACATAACATAACAACATCACATCACATCACATCACGTCACATAACTTCCTCTATGGAAGACATACATCGCTGGAGTTCAGGGGTCACCATGGGAACGGTTCCGTGCAGCCCATAATCGACAGGTGCGACGCAACGTGTAGCGTGGGGGCCTGTGGGGGCGCCGGCAGGTCGGTGCTCCCGCGCTGACCCGCGTCCACCACAGCATCACTACCACCTGGCGGTGTTAATGCTTTGGCGGTCGGGCTCGCGGTCGCACGCGCTCGCTTCCTGCTCTCGATGCCGTTTCATGTGGAGACGAGTGGAAGCCATCATTCCATGAACTAAATGGGGGCTGGCTGTTTCCTCAACATGACTGATATGTTAATCACAGTATTATTTGTGGCTCAATGCTGAAATCATCGATTAATGTATCATATCTAGAATGCGGCGCAAAGTGTCATCTGGAGCCCTATTTTAATGAAGCAGAAGAAGAGTTTGTGTTGAGTGGTGCAGGATATTACTCGTAATCATTGATGACTGTGATTAGTCATTTGATTGCCGATTAAAAGTGCACATTTGTTGCAGATGACACGGTGCAGTAAAACAGGTCCGGAGACAGAATACCTCAGTTACATGTTTATTACCTGACTGTCGTCTTCAAAAAGCGGCTGCAGTGCATTTTTTCGCAAGCAAAATATACATTAGCCTGCTTAAAAAAAATCTGAAAGCGCAGGCTTCCACATCAGCTACTGTAAGACTGTGAACCCTTATGTCAGCACTTTCCTTATATATGAAGCTACAAGATGGTCAAAGCATAACTCTGTGGTGCCGTCACAGTGTGGATGGACAGAAAATAAAACAGTCTTCTGTGACATTTCTTGAGTGAAATTATGACACTGGATTTGGCATTTAATGGTTTGGGTGATAAAATTGAGGATTAAAAAAAGAGGAAGGATACAGTTGTTAATGTAGCTCTGCTCCTTAAATGCCACATCTGAGGGCAGCGCGTCTCTTCTTCCTGTAGTTGATATGCGCTCAATTAGGATTCAAATGAAATGTCATAGGAGTTGAAACTGGCTGCTGGTTGTTTCACGTGGCTTGACGTGTGATGGGTTCAGAGCTCACAGGACCGGGTGCAGCCGCGCTGACACGTGTTGAAGCCGCTCTCGCGTCACTTTCCATCTTTCCTGCCGTCAGCGCCGCAGCCTCCGCTCCGACCCGTTCTTCCTCTCCGGCCGCTCTTCGGCAGCTGTTCCGCGTAAGCGAGAGCTTTCGACCTTTGTTCCCGGCGCCTCGTCGCGTTTCTCCTCGTCTCCAGAACGATTAGATCCGAACACCGGTGGCACGTCAGCGCGCGCGCCGCCAGATGCGATCGGCCGGGGAAAAGCGCTGATGTCACTGCCTCCAGTGACTCGATGGAGAGGAGGCAGTGACCAGCAAGTAGATCTAGATTTTATCCACTGGGCAAAAAGAGCAGGAGATGAGAATATTTCAACATTAACAATTTTCAGTCTGCTTCTTTACCTGATTACTTTGAATGATAGCGGCTCCCTTTAAATTCATGCAGGTATAAAGTAACAAAACAAAAACTGCCCATTGGACAGTTTTGCGAGTTGAATAAAGCAAAGCTTTGCCTAATTAATAATTTACCTGCATTTTCCTGTCCAGTGCATCTGGCAGAGGAACAGAAACACATAATATCTACTGTATGAACACCTCGGTACATGCAGTACGTGGCGTCTGCGCCTTAAAGACCGGCTCCAGTCTTTTCCAACCTCGGCTTGAATCCAACGTGACAGATGTGGTTCACACCTTTTTTCGACCGTTTTCTCTGGAGCCTTTGTGGTGCTGCGCGTTTTTGCCCGAGCAACAGCAGAAATGAATTCTTGAAGAGAAGTTTAAGTCCAAATTGCTGGAGCGGCTGTGCATATTGTTGCACTGCAGCTTAAGGAGGTGCGTGAGGTTCGGGGTCCGCGGGGCTCGACTTGAAATCACTTTGTGATTCTTCTTCTGGAGAAGCGGCGACTCAGCAGTTTTCTCCCCAGATGCCATAGGACGTGGTGTGATAGTTATGCAGCTGACATGTTTGGTCTGGTTATCTTGCCAGCTTACATCTCATGGGCTCATGCACGGTAGCATCAGTAATGGCTTCACAAATGTACTTGCTCTATATCTGTAGGATTAGGGCAGCGCTTCCTGCTTTGCAATCGATAGCATTACCATAAAAATACCAGGTAGCTCGGATTTTTCACGTTGGACCTTCAGCTGTGTGATACAAACACCATTATGCTTCCTCCTATGTGGCAACAGTCTGCATTTTCATGATCTTTCCTTTCCTTTCCTTTCCTTTCCTTTCCTTTCCTTTCCTTTCCTTTCCTTTCCTTTCCTTTCCTTTCCTTTCCTTTTTTTTCCTTTCCTTTCCTTTCCTTTCCTTTCCTTTCCTTTCCTTTCCTTTCCTTTCCTTTCCTTCCTTTCCTCTCCTCTCCTCTCCTCTCCTCTCCTCTCCTCTCCTCTCCTCTCCTCTCCTCTCCTCTCCTCTCCTCTCCTCTCCTCTCCTCTCCTCTCCTCTCCTCTCCCCTCGTTTCGTTTCCTCTCCTTTCTGACATGTCATCCCTGTCACTGATTTACTGATTCTGCACAAATTGGCTCGGCGACGTTAATTCTAAAAAAGTGACAGGCAACAAATGAAGCGTCTTTTCTGGCATATCTAAGAAAATCTCGCTGAATGTGAACTGAATCGATTCATATGCACATTAACATACGATGGCCTCCAAGCATGTCAACAAGAAATCGAGCACAGCTTTGAATAATAAATCATCTCTTGGCTTTGAATGAAATCTGACTGTGGCTACACGGCGCGATATTTATCGTTATTTGACAAGGGAGACAAAGTTAAGCGTAGAATAATAATGATAATTCCATTAAATTTCAAACGTATGCTTCTGAAAGACGGACGTAAATTGGTTATAGTGGTAATTATAGTGGTAATTAAGTCTAATAGATGGCATCATTGTATGTAATTGAGGGGATTACTTTGCTGGTTTCCGTATTACACAGGTCTCTGGGCTTTGTCTTAACAGTCCCTGAGTTTTCCAGACACTCAGTGTTTTCCTGTAACGTGGGCACCGCAGCAATAAAACCGCCTGCCGGCAAAGCGACGCGTGCGCAGGTGGCAGCGGTGTCGTGATCCCGGCCCGGCCGGCGTTCCCATCATCGGATTAGTGATGTGATTTCACGGCCCTGTCTCCTCGCAGGTCGCTCCTCTCCGGTGCACGCTAAATTATGTATCGTGATACTGCCCGTAGAGGCGGCGACGGGCGCCCGGGCCGACGCAAGGACAGTTGTGGCGTAGATCTGAAATGGTGGCCGCCGTGGTGACAGATGCAGCGGCGTCCTCGCTCGCTCGGCTGCGGGCGCCGTCCTGACAACTCCAACAACCGCCTGAGCCGCAGTCAATTAAAAGGAGGCCGCTCAGCTGAGCTGTGGGCTCTGAAATGGAGGGACGTGGAGTCTGACATGCGCGTCGCTGTGCGTGGAGCGTGTTCTCACCTCATGACTGTATCTGTGACTGCTGCAGCCGCACTCTGATGCCTCGCTCTATAATTGCCCCAGTCACTTACATTACATATCCACAGCCTGTTGCTACAGGCGCACTTGTATTGCACATCGAAATCCTTCCTGCAGCTGAGATCAGTTGTTGTTAGCAAAGACCATAATTAGACAAACAAATCTTTTTTTGGTACCCATCACCTTTAGCTGCTTTGAGTTTATCTGTCGCATTCACTCAAATGACAGTTTTGCCCTTGACACGCTTGGCTCTTAGATGCTCAAAGTGCAAAACATCCTTTAAACAGTGGGAAACCTCAGAGCAGCAGAGGAGGGATTTCTCTCAGATAGGACATGAAGCACATGCCTTCCACCAAGAAGACCCGCAAAGAGGGAAGATTACACAAACACACGTCACATTTGAAGTCGAGGCTTGAAGCCTCCCAGTGTAGCGATAAGACTGGGTCAGCTGAGAGGAAAAAGGCAGGGAAGGCATGAACGCAGTGTGATGTCATCGCCGCCTGCGCTCTAACAAGCAGCTGAGCAGCAGAAATGGAGACAGGAATGCACCAGCTGAGCTGTAAACCACCTCTTGAATGACACAAGGTCTGAGAATAGTGGCGTTTGCTCCAAGGACTGGAGGTGAAGGAAGGACTCTGGCTCAGGTTATCATACCTCTGAGTCACATAAAGAGGGCCCAGAGTAATTCAGCGTAGTGCTTCAGGAAGGAGAGCGGCTCAGTGAGGACAATCTGTTATTGTTTCGTCCCACAGTAGAGAGCCCTGAGCAGCTAATTAAAACTGAGCAGTAGTGATAGGACTGTATGAGAAAAGGAATGACTTAAAAACTGATTCCATATGGTCAAATTGTACAAACCGTGGTTTTTGGTCAATCCTCATAAATCTTTTTATAGGAGCATCAATAACTCCTTTTGGATCCAAGAAGCCAGACGCTGCACAGATTCTTGCTCTGTTCAGAGGAGCAGTAGGTGGCAGCAGTGGGAGCGGAGCGCAGCCCTGCGAGGCTACCCACGCCTCACTCAGTCAACGCGTGAATGAGGATCTGCGCTCCCTGGCTGCTGCTGGGCCGCAGCAACGACACCAGATCACTTACTAATGTAATAATCCTGTGTGCTTGCTCCGCCGGTCTGCTGGGAACATGCAACTTCAATCACAAATCATTAGCTCGCGGGGGCCTCAGGGTCACGTAAACGCATCCATCCGAGCTGCTATGAGTAGGACATTAGGCAAACCAGCAAATAATCCAGGAGCCAAGTCTATGCCTCCACAGTGGAAACCAGTTCTGCTCCGCGGTGGAGGGAACGAGAGACCCAGGAGGAGACGGAACACATGCAGAAACCAATTTGTTGTTACCCAGTGCCAGGAAGCGGTACGTGTGGACGCTGGTCGGATGCCTTCAGTAGATGTAGGAGCTTTTTATAGACACGTTGCACACTGTTATTCAGCCTCTGTGTTGTTTTGATAGATTGTAAAAAAAGGAGTCTAAGAAAAAACATCAGAAATAATATTAGTATATCAGAGGCTGCTCATATTTTCCACTGCTGCATCACCAACATCATATTGCTGGCTACCAAGCAACATGAGCGAGTGAGTGGATGTGTGTGTGTGTGTGTGTGTGTGTGTGTGCGCGTGGGATTCAAGGGAATAAAGAGAAGAAATAAACTTAGCTGTCTTCTGGTGACTTGGTCAGAATTATAACAACCTACAAATCGATGAGTCAGAAAAGAAAAAAAAACACATACAAACAAACAGCAGAGAGATAAAACGTAAGTAAATGAATAAATAAATTAACGTTTGACCCCAACTTGACCCCCACTGAGCTACAGTGGGGGTCACTAGATCTCATTAGTGAAGAATACAGCATCTGCATGAACTCATTACTGTCTTTATTGTCATAATTGTGACATTTCCATAGCGCGTTCGTGGACTCCTGTGGGACCGCGTCAGCTCCTTCATTTCACACAGGGACACGCGTTTGCATACATGTTCCCTATAATTCTCCCTCTATGTAAGAGCCTGTGTCTGTTCCACAGGTAATTGATGTGTAGCACGTCGTCACAGAATGGCAGTCATTTTCCTTAATGCCTTTTTTTTTTTTTTTTTACCCGACATGGAGGAAATAGCAGGCATTTAGCCAGTGCTTTACTTTGTGTCTCAACCCATTAACTAGCAGCTTAGATATAACGCGGTGTACCTCAATTACTTGGTGCCTCAACCCGGCGCTCGGCGACGTAACAAATTAGACAGCTTTGCTCACTTAGGTGTCTGAATTTATTAACCAGTCTCTTACCACACAGACGATCATTTGGTATCTGCCCGCCGCGTCCGGCGCTAGCACTTAGCTAATGAAGGATTCAGTCTTTACTCACCCAACGGCTGCCAGACGCCTATGAACGCTGTTTACACGCTAATAATGGATGAGCGCGTGGACACGGCGCCACACCTCCACTCCTCACACACGGCGCGACACATGTTGGGTTTCTCGTCGTCGGGAAAGGACCTCAACGGTTTTTGGTGGCTTTTAATACAGAAAAGACTCGAAGACGAAAGCTGCAAAACATTGTGACTTGTGACCGCCATGTTCTTCTTCGATGATCCACTGCGTAATGTACATAATAACCAGCATTTAAGTCTTAATGGTCCAGTGATATAACTTAATAATAAGTGCATTTAGAAGACAGTGACAGGCACATATTTCATATTTTAGTGGCAGACGGGGAGGTGAAATGGCAGCGTACTGGTTTGCTTTGGCCGAAATGTTCCCGTAAGTAAATGAGGGAGAGCGAGAGGACGACTGTGAGGGAGGAGGAAGTCAAAGGCGGTGATGAGAAAGGCTCGAAGCGGGAGAGGAAGAGGGAGAGTGAAGAGCAAACGGAAAGGGCTGAATAAAGCTTCCCGGCCCCAGAAGGCCAAGCTCTCAGACATTTTAATCAATAAGCGCAGTTCTATCAAAGGCCGGCTGATAGGCCAGAGACAGAGGGATTGTTCTGCACTCACTGCCTCACCCCCAAGGAGTGACTCAACACTCTGAGACAGGGTGAGGAGGAAGGAGGGCGACGGGGACGGACGGATGAGGCGGGCGACGAGGAGTTAGCGCAGACGCTACAGCAGCGGGTGAAGCTAGGTTCCGTTGGTGGTTTTATGCCAGCAAATGCTTTGTGAAACGTCCTGATCCTGAATTCTTCACACTGGAGGCAGGAAAGTCCAGCAGGAGAGGAGGAAGTGGATTAACATCACTGATGCTTTGGCAATGTGACTCGTGACCTTTACGGCGCTGCCCCCCCCCCCCCCCCCCCCCCCTTCGCCCAGGTTTGGTACCTGTCATTGCTCTGGAAGCAAAGCGAAGAGATGAACGGGGAGCGGGCGACGCAGCCGCGGCGAGAAATAAGCCGCGCTTTTAGTTTCTGGAGGGAGACGTGCGTCGCGGCGTTCTCTCCAAGGATTCCAGATGTGACGTGTTCAGCGAGCACGTGCTCCGAACTCGAAGGCTGTGAGCCCTTCTAATGCTTTCTGTTTAAACCCTGCAACTCCCCGCGCCCGTTCCTCCGAATCTGTGTGTGAAACCATTTCTCTGGGTCTCGGAGGAATATGTGGAAGCGCAACGTTGGGGTGGTTAAAAATGCACCAGGCGCATCTGGAGGTGTGTGTGTGTGTGTGTTCACGTGTGTGTGTGTGTGTGTGTGTTCACGTGTGTGAAGTGATGAATCGTGCAGCTCCGCATCCTTGCGGCTTGTTCAGTGTCAGTGAACGCACACCCTTCTCCGTGTGCGTCCAAACGTGTGCACTGCCCCGTAGGTGTTTGTGTGCTGAACTTGAGATGTGTGTATATTTATGACTTTCATTGTGTTGGGCCTCGCCTGTTACTAGAATTATCCCAGGTCAGCTCATATAACCAGTAATTAATCCATAAGTATCTCATTTATCAGCGGTGCCATGTCTTCTTTTTATGAGAGTTGTAATGTGCAATTAAAGCATAGCAAGCCCTTCATGCCTGCTATAAAAGATCCTTGAAGATGTCTCGATACAGATGCATTTGAATTCTCAATGACGGTGATTGCATTTAAATGCCCCTCATTTGAATTGTGCAACCCATGCGAAATTAATTAAATCAGAGAGGGATTGTAATCGCTGGAGCTGAAGTGTCGTCTTTTCCGCTTTTCTTCCTTAAATAATATTTCACAGACTCTCCTTTGCTTTAGCTTCTGACGGTAAACACTTAAAACGCAGCCTGTGATGTCACACCACGGGTTCGTGCATCTCCGCTGCCGACGTGCTTTTGTCCAGGTGTTTGTCCCGGTAAAAGCTGGTGATGACTCCGGCGCTCCGTTAGCAGCGAGGCTCACATCAGGGGACGAGCAGATTCATCAGCGTGGCACAAATTCAAGGCCCCTTTTTTCAACGTTGGGGCTGATTATGGCTCCACCATGGGGCCAATCAGAGCTGCGTTTGCCTTTGCGTGACCTTCTACCTCTGTCATGGTCAGTAATGAGGAGAGGGGGGTGACTTTCATAATCAGCCCCACGCTTTACTTTCACAGCGGCCTCATTGTTTTCACTGGGTTTTGTGCACCACAAACAGAAATCCAGTTTGCCTGCGTTGCACTGAGTGGGTGACAGCAGATGTATGAAAAACACCTGCTGTCCTGTTGTCATCCCACTGAACCTATTCTTTCACTCTTTGTTTTAGTTTCTTATTGGACAAAAGTAGCATAAGTGTTAAATAGAAGCACAGAATCAACTCTGAAGAACCAGTTTTACCTTCTACAGTGATGTCCTGGGTTTGTTGATAGAGAGCCTAAGCACACGCTCGGCATGAAGAGCACAGGAATGGAAAATGAATGGATCAAAGACAGAAGTGCTCTGGAAAAAGGGAACGTACGAAAGAAAGAGGAGAGTAGGGAAGACAGAAAAACAGAAAGTCAGAGATGCACCGACTGTCAGGCCTGACGTGAACGAAGAGGGGAGAGAATAAAAGAGAATATTAAAGGAACTGTAAGCATGCACTTATCCACACGCACACACGCACACACGCGCACACGCGCACACACGCACACACGCACACACGCACACACGCACACACACACACACACACACACACACACACACACACACACACACACACACACACACACACACACACACACACACACACACACACGGTGCCTGGAGTTTATGGAGCGGTTCTGTGCTCGTGTTTATTGGATGTGATGCTCGGGCTGGAATAAAAAAGGGGGGAGAAGCGTGAGAAAGAAAATGTGCATGAGCCTCCGAGATCAAGGAGCAAAATCTGGCACAGTGTCATGTGTTTTTAAAGAGAGCGACAGAGATGCAGGGAAGCGAGAGAGAGAGATGGACGGATGGCGGGATGGAGGGAGAAAGAATCGGGGAAGGAGTCGATTGTAAATGAGAAACGGTACGTGGACGAAGAGAGAGTGCGTTTATGTTTTAGTGTGAAACCTTCACACACACACACACACACACACACACACACACACACACACACACACACACAGTAGCTGCATACATTAGAGGGAAGTATGTATTTTCCTATAATGTCCGTCAGATCCAGTTTTACAGTCTACTGTACCAACACAGCGCTGTAAAGGCAGCCACATAAACCCTGCCTGTATGATGGAGCCCCTTCCAAAGAAGCACCTGCACAAATTCATGGGGGGGGGGGTGATGGGAGATAAAACAGTCAGACGTGGGAGAACATCCCACTGAAGCACACAGTGGAGGAGAGGGGACGGATGCAGATGCAGGAGGATGAGACCAGAGCAAACTATTCTTAGCCGCTGCCACACATGCACACTCACGAGCATGAACGCACTCAGGGCAGGACACGCTGAGTGTTCGTCATCAATATGGACGTGAAAGGCCGATGCATGAGCAGGCGGGGGGTGGTGGTGGTGGTGGGTGAAGGGGGTGGGGGGGGCACAGAAGAGGCACAGAACAGGGAAATGAATCGGCATAAAGGGAAACAGAGAACAAGGGGAGCACCGCGAAAAGGAGAGATAACCGATGTTCTTGTCCTTGTATTAGCTATAATTCCCCCTAATGTACCTGGTATTAAAGGGGGAGTTCACCCATTTTCTCTGACCTTGAGCGCGGCGCTCTGAGAAGCTATAGAGATGCAGAGCTGGCACAGATAGTTTGACTCCGTGCCAGCACTTCATCTTCCTGCCCTCACCGGGAAATGAACAAAAGGAAGGGCTCCGCTTGTTTTGCAGCGCTTTCTCGCACGCACTTTACATACGTTGATAACGCTGATCTTAATAAAAGTGCATTTTAAACGGGCTCCTCATCTGCCTCGTGCCTTCAACCGTTTGAAGCCCCAGCGAGAGACCCAGATGTAGAATACAGCAAAGAATAACAGAACAAAACCCTAAAAATAGAGTAAAACCCAAGCGGGGCTCTCCAAACATTCTGCTGCTGACAGTTCCAACACATGCTGAGTGGAAGCTGTGAATGCACAGGAAAGAAAAGGCTGCACTTACATGTGGAGCCAACAGCACGGCGCGTTTTCCCCTCCCGTGCTCCGTTAGTTCCAGGGACGTTGTCAGCGTGTTATTTCCAAACCTGCAATAGGTTTCGACTCAGCGTTATGATCAGTAATCAGAACATAAAGGTTTTATTCAGGCGCTGCTTGGAACCCTGCGGCGGTGGTCGAGCAGCCCGATCGCTCAGCCCAAGGATTCGGGCTCTGTTTAAGGGACAATTTGGCCAAACCGGCGGCTGTAGTCGCAGCTGAAGCAGCGCTTTTGTGCCTCCCAGACGTCGAGAGAAGCGTTCTGCTCGGACAGCGTTGGGGCTGAAGACGGAGCGAGCAGATGTGAGGGACGGAAGGGGACAAGAGAAGGCGCTGGGAGATCAGTCGCGGAGCCTTTTCAAAGGCTTGTTGGTGCAGGTGCAGAGGGCTGTGGCTTCCTGCCTGCACCTGTACTGCACTGTACGCCTGCCTCCATCACAGCAGACATTATCAGGTGATTGTGTGTTTACTGGAACCAAATCTGATGCCATTTGACCAAACCGAAGCAGGAAACCAATCACTGGCGCTGTTGTTTTTACTGCAGATGAAAATGTTACATACACCAGCCAGTGTAATAAGTTGTCATACGAATATTCAAATATTCAAAAGTAATGTGTTTGGGCTCCAACACAACACAATAACATCATATTTACTGAGATTAACCAGCCTGGGATACAAATGATATTAAGTATATGCAAGCTGTGCTCCCATTTCATCAGGTTCCCTTTAAACACAACTTTGTTATTCTGTCAGTCTGCATCTAGGCCACCACATAAACCACACGCAGAATAAACAAGGACAGGAAAATGATTCTAATGCGAGGCAGGTAGTGGCCATGTCGCGCCTTGTTCGCAAATGAAGGACAAACAAAAACTTTTCCGCATTTGCCAAAGTGAAACATTTGAAGTGAGCATCAATAGGCGGACATCACACGCTCGCCAGCGTTTGTGTTGGGCTGTTTGTTTGAATATGGTTTTTCAGTGCGGGGAAGGGAATATTTGGAGGGACTTTACACGCGGATCCTGACAGGCTTTGGTGAACACCTCATGTTTTGTTTACCCCGGATTCAGGATTACACACACATGCTCCACTCTGAACTTTTGACTTGAGAGCTGCAGAAATGAGGCACGGCGGAAGTAAATATGCGTTTGCGCCCATCTAAGTTCCACGAGACCAGCGTGAAATGTGGGTTTCATGTCTGACAGCAGGGAGCAGCGGGTGACGGTGACCCCCGTGACCCCCGTGACCAGCGGCCGAGGAACCAGCTAAACAAGCACCGAGTGGAGTCTGCTTAAATACATGCTGTAGTTCCTTTGGACAGATACAACTAAATCCGAGCTTTTTTTGGTGAGTCACATCTCTGTATGTTCGCAGAAGATAAAGAAGCTTTCAAAGAGAAGAACAGCACCCCCACTGTGAGACACGGAGGAGGCTCAGTTACGCTGGAGGGTTCCTTCTCCGCATCCAGCGCGAGGTTGCCTCCAATCTCTGCAGAGCACAATCAAATCGGACTAGCCAGGCGTTCTGGACTCAAAGCCAGCGCCGGTTGTCAGAGAGATGTGCCTAAATAGGGTCACGGCTCCTGCAGCAGGATCACAGCACACTCCTGTACATGCACCCACAACGCGGAGTGGGTGAGAGGAGAACGGGGGAGTTCTGAGGTGGGTGCAGTGGATCAGAGCGCGGGTCGGGACAAACCTGGGAGACGCGGAAGGGACTAAACATTTCTGAAGAGCTCCAGTTTCCAGATTGCCTGATTGCAGCCATTGCCGCCGAACTGCCACAAAAATAGCACTTTTGTTTTGCAATAATAATTATAATTATTGTTATTATGAAGTGTCTCTTATTTGTGCTTAGCTTAAGCTTCTGTCAAATCCCTGCATGGAAACCAAGCCAGTGAACGAGACTGGTTTCACTGCCACCGTCTGAACAACGGATCTGATTTCTTCATCCGTGACACAGATGGGATTTTATCGTGGAAACGGCTGCAGAGCGATTCTTACAGTCGTGGCTAATAGCTCATACAGCAGCTGTTATTTACAGCATATTCTCCATAACATCAGCTTCAAATGGATTTGTACTTTACCTACTGTGATGTTAAGTGGAATTTGCTTGTTGGAAACCAATTTAGTTTGTTGCAGTACAAGTGTGTGTGTGTGTGTGTGTGTGTGTGTGTGTGTGTGTGTGTGTGTGTGTGTGTTCATCACAGTCGGTCCTTCCAGCTGCTATCTGCCATGCTGGATCATTTTGACACAACGCACAACACGCACGCCCACACGAGTACACACTCTCACACACATACAGATAAACACACACACACTCACTAATCACCTATTCACTCACGTCGCATCATCAAAGTGCTCAGTTCTTTCTCAATGAGTAAAAAACACTTAACACTTAGTGTTGATTCCATTCTGGAGAAGCGAGGAGAGCGGGTGGGAAGTAAAATGGTCGACGCGGGCGATCGGCTGAGACAGCACAGGGACGGGAGAGGAGGAGATTAAAGGAGGAGACGAGGTGTTCAGCGTGCTCACGGCCGTCCACATTCAACACGCTATAAATATAAATCTGTTGTGAATTCAAATGTAAAACAAAAGAGGAAAACCACAGATCCACAATTCTACTGGTGGCAGCTGAAGGCCGCACCCGCATGCTCATTGCAGCCAGGACCGGGCCTGGTGTGTGTGGGTGACGCCTCCATCCGTCAGGTTTCTCCCCTGAATGTGTACAGTACCTGCGGTCGTGATGTGCCTTTGGCCTGAAGATGCAGGTGAGCCCTTTTTAACCACCACCTTTAAACAGTAGCCAAATAAATGAGTGAGTCTGCACAGTAACATGAAAGCGCTCACAGAGGGTACGAGAGCCAACACTCCTGCCCAGCAGGGGGTCTCTGGAACATTCTGCAAAGGTTGCTTTGTTTGGATAAACAACATAATGATAATCATATGGTAATTCGGCAGCGTTACAGAACAAAGTGCCTGCATGTTCCCGCGTACGCGCGTCTGAGGCTCCGGCGGATGCTTCGCCGTCCCACTTCAGCGTCCGCGTGCTCGATTTAACGGCCAAACGCACCGCTATCAGCATCCACGGTGATGAAACGCCGAGCCGTAGTTTGTGAGATACGACTTTGTCAGGAAACAAGAGACAATATTTACTCTTTTCAAAGCGGATACAGTGATGTGCCCTAAAACTGTCACCTGTAATGAATCTGAGCGCGTGGTGATAAACAGCGTGGAGGGGCCTGAGAGCGCGCGGCTGCTGCGTCCATGCAAATCACGGCGGAGCAGTGGAAAACACATAAACACGGCTGTCCGTGGGCTCGGCCCGCTCTTCAAAGTAAGACCTTATTTACCTCCTTCAACGTATTCTAATTAAAACTTCAGCTTCTGACTTATGTATGGTAATTTTTGTCGTTTACCCGATTCCGGTGAGCCGCTAATATTCATAGCACCGAATTGAATGTGATTATTTGCTTGTTATGGCGAGCGGCATGTAATTAGGTTTCTCTCAACTAACAAGACGATTTACAAGACGAATGTAAACTGTGTGAAAGAGAGGGAGCCATGCGCTTGGTGCATCCATGCAGGGAGACGTTTGTGTGCTTTGGAGACTGAGCAGATGCGTTTGTAAAGGTCACATCGGTCTTTTTGGCCACGTATGATGACTTAATGTGGAATTACTGTAGTAGCTCCCACAGGACTGCGGGTGGTGGCAGTAATGTGATTCTTTGCAGCTGTAACAAACAGGTGTTGGCGTGGAGTCACTGGGCGTGAAGAGGTTAAAAAAGTAAGAGAGCGAAAGCGGGAGGAGACGCAAATGTGATGGCTTCAAGGACCAGAGCGGAGAAATGCTGGAAAAATGAAACAGACAAATGTAGGACATGTGGTGAGGAGAAGGAACGCTTGGAGACACGACGGGAGAACGATGGTGGGCACGAAGACAGACGGACGGACGAGGAAATGACGTTTAGAAAAAGCATGTATTATTAAGCTGCAGATGAAAACGTCTTTGAATAATGGGACTAAATGTTTTCTAATTTTTGGAGAAATTCTGTTCTGTCCCTGTCCCTGTGATGGACTGGTAAACTGTCCAGGACGTACTCCGCCTCTGAGCCAAATACAGCTGGACGGGCTCCAGCGCCGCCGTGACCCTCACGAGGACACGCAGTTAGAATAATGGATGGATGGATGTTCCTAAATATGCCATAACTTATTTTAATTGATTTCTCAGCCTTCATTTGAATAAAGTTGCCTAATATACATGATCCATCAGACTGAAAAACAAAGCTGCAGTTTAATATTCTGGCATAACGTGTAATCGGTCATTTTGTAGCTGCTCGCCCATTGACTGAAATTTGAGAGGTCCTTGAATGCACCATTTGATATTCTGCTCCAGCCCCATCACTACACAGCTGGAACCGTACTGAGAAAGGCGGGGATTAAAACAAAGGTACCTTATTCATAGTGATGGATCACCTCTGATGAAACTGTCCCCTAAACCTCACGGAGCACGAGGCTCGTCCTGTCAGACGGTGCCTCACTGAATAAAAAGTAAAGTCTGGGATTTTATCTGAAGTTCTAGATAGTATCTCCCTTTAGAGGACATAAATTGGCCACGTTTAAACTGTGCTACATCCATGTACCTCCGCTGACTGTTAGATCGTTAGTCCAGGTAGAGAATAGGCCGGACGTGTGAATGTGTGTCTGATCTCTGAATGAGAGCGTGTGTGTGTGTGTGTGTGTGTGTGTGTGTGTGTGTGTGTGTGTGTGTGTGTGTGTGTGTGTGTGTGTGTGTGTGTGTGTGTGTGTGTGTGTGTGTGAGGGAACGGATGAATGGATGGATGGGGGAGAACAGTGCAGATAATAGGTGACTCTATCTGCAGGTGAGAGACGTGGCGGTGGAGGCAACAGTGAAAGCGGCGAGATGGACGACTGGAGCACGGAGGATGAGTGGAGATAATGGCCTGACATAATGCATGGATGCGGGGCAGGAAGGATGCTGCTGTGGAGGGATGCATGCTTCTAATGGGCTGAGATCTGACGTCTGGAAGGAGGAGAGACAAAGACGGGGAAGCCATGGCTGCTTATGTGTGCAGCAGTGGGGAATGAGCATGGATAATGGCATCCATCTAATGTCTGGAGGGGGGAGAGGTTACGGAGATAAGAAAAACGGAGGCAGCAGTGGATGGACTGGCATTGACAGGCACGGAGTCTGCCTTCATGTGTGCCACGCGCCTGGAAGAGGCAGCGATGATGAATGTGCATCCGTTAAGTGGCATCTGAGTAGCCTCCTGTATATTGTTTGTCTTTTGAGTCTGTTCATTCGGCCCCGTCCACTGGCGATGCTGTAACCAGCTTAGAGTCTCTCCATCAGTGTCACGGAGGGCGGGTTCCTGCCCATTCCTGATTCCCGCGTGCGCCCCGCACTGTATGTAGCGCAGGTAATGGGCTTGATCTAATGTGGTGGCGAGACAAGACAAAGGAGCGGGAGACGGGAGGGGACGGAGACGAGCGGAGATGGATGCGCTGATGGAGGGGACTGGAAGGATGACTTTAAAATACGGCGCGATGTGATGTCTGGAGACAGAGGGGAGGAGAGCGCGGGCGCTGGAGACAGACAGGAGCTGGAGGAGGAGAGGAGGAGAGGCAGGAGGGCGAGGGAGAGGATAAAGGGAGGATGGATGGGTGGTCGGACAGGACGCGGGGAGGAATGCGGTGGAGAAGGAGAGATGGATAGGTTGACAGCGCAGGCTTGAGTGTAGATAATGGCTTAACCTAATGTCTGGAGGGCAGACATCTATCTGACTGACCGAGTTATAGTCCAGCTCACTTTCTACACATAATTACTGGAACACAGGATTCTGTCTTTGTCTTTCTGCCCATTTCAACATTACAGGGTGATTTTAGGGGCTCATGAGCAGGGAGGACTCACACACACACACACACACACACACACACACACACACACACACACACACACACACACACACACACACACACACACACACGCTCACCAGCAGCAGACTTTAATCTGCAGAGAAGAAGGAGCAGTCCACCTGTTTGTTGCTCTGATTTATGGCGTCAATGCCGACACGTCGCCTCCCTAACTACATATTTGATGGACTGAATAAGTGGAGGCTACGTGCTCTGCACTTTGGGTAAACCTTGAACCTTTGGCTTGGAGTCTGAAAAAAAAAGGCCTCTGTAGAAAAGCACTAACCTGCCAACGCGAGTGTGAAACTGAGAACATCGTGCTTTCAAAGGGTGCAGCTCCAGCAGAACTCCGTCATTGAGCCCTAGCATGAATTCATGGATGTAGCACGACGCTGCACCAAGAACCTCCATTATTCCTTGTTTTGATGGTGGGGAAATCGTGTGTTTGGCACCGTGGAGCCTCCTGCTGTGTTTAGTTACATTGGGATTTAGTCTCCGGGCTGCTTTGGGATTCGGTTTACATCACTCGAAAGGCTTATTGAGCCAATTTTCCTCCGCTCCCCGTAGATGCGCCTATTATCTTCGGGGAAGATTGAACATATTCACTGACTTTGACGGCACGTTAAGTGTTGTCAGAGACGTCCACTGCAGGAGAAGCCACTCTGCATGAAAGCGTAGCTGCGTTAAACGATGCCACGTCCGGCCGGAGGATTTTCTCCTCCCGCTGCGGACCTGCGCCGCGGTGTTAGTGCATTAGCCATGATGAGGTGATTATGTCCCGTGCTCTCCTGTGAAAACCTTGACTGAACTGCCGGCTGCTGCGGCTCCAGTAAATCGCAAACAAGTTCATGCGGAGCTTTTCTTCGCTTTCACACCAAACGTCTTAGACTGGGTTTAGATTTTGCTGAGATTTTTCAACTTTGCTGATAATTTTGAGTTTCATATTTCTGTATGGAGACTTGTAATGTCGCCTCTGCACTTTTGCAGCTACCCACACTGTTGTTGTTGGTGTAGAACAGTTGTGGTGAAGTGAATGAAGGGAGGCCTTCAACACAGGAGTCATTAACATTTTGTAAGTTTATGAGAGAGGACTTATTGAAGTGCTGAGAGGAATGAGCTTCTTTGGGACATTCCTACTGTTTGAAAAAGCCGTGTTGGTATTGATTAGAGCTCGGAACCAATTGAAAGAACCTGTAACTGGAACCGAAGGTCACAGTCACTAATAATCAGGAGAGAAAGAAACTGTGCAGCTCACAGATGAGCTTGAGCTGATAAGGCATCGTTTGGATCCTCCAGTTTCTGGGCGCGTGTTGGTTTTAAATCTGCTGAATAACAAGGTGAATTATTTAATTTGAAGGACTGTAGAACATTGTGTCCTAAGGCCAGAAAAGAGAAAAGCATCCATGAGTTAGTGCGTGAATGAGCAGACAAAGGCTACGGCGTTTGTCATGGCCGGTAAAGCCTTTAATAATAACAGTGAGTGTGTGTAAGGAGGCTCTACATGTTTGGGTTAGCTGAGTCTGTGTGTGTGTGTGTGTGTGTGTGTGTGTGTGTGTGTGTGTGTGTGTGTGTGTGTGTGTGTGTGTGTGTGAGAGAGAGAGGGAAAGATAATTAAACGTAGCTCCATGCTTCTACCTGTGGCTGTGTGTGTGTGTGGTAATTAAATCTCTCTCTCTGCATATCTGAAGGAACGGAGATAGGGAGCTTAGTGACAGAATGATTTACTGTGACATAATGACAATCATATTAATTCTCATAGTGTGTTTGTGTGTGCGTGTGTGTGTGTGTGTGTGTGCAGTGAAGACAAGGTTCAGTTTAAAAGAAGCTAATTTAGGTCTGTCAGGACTTTTCAGCATTTATTTAAGTCAGGTCGTGAAAATTGGACTAAACACTGCAAAGTTGTTGTTATTTGCTTATTTGCTTGCTACAGTATTTTATTTTACAATATTAACAGAGTTTCTCTGTTGCAGTAGTTGCAGGCATATACACTGGTATTCACACAGGTGTCTGAAGCTGGTGCTACTGTAGTTACCTGGACCAGGTGTGTTCACTCAGTACTGATAACATGCTCCTCGTCTGACACGCTCTAACATTTGTTGCTTTTTACATTACTCAGCGGAGTTATCATCTTATAAATAAATAAGCCATGTTTCTATACTATTACTGTATTTGCATTAACATCTGCCGTTCACATTGTCATGCACTGACACAACAACACAACAACCTGAAGTTCATCGGATCAGAACAATCTTCTGTCAGAGTTGGGTCTGAGCAGCGTCGCACTAAAGGCCAACTCATTCAGCTCAGCCGCACCTTTATTGTTAGAGCCCTGAGCCACAGACACACAAGTAAATACTGCAACCTTGTACCTACCTAAGTGAAGGTACACACCCACCCACACACATGCAGGTGAGTTATCATTGCTTTGCCCTCAAGAGCACTATCAGTCAAAATGTAATTCAGTCACCACTTGATATACTAGCGTGTGTGTGTGTTTGTTTGCCGGACTGGAGCTCGTGTGTACGTATGCATGTGTGGGCGGCTGTGTGATATAATGGCAGGCCAAAGGGGGCGCGGAGAAATGGAGGGAGTTGAAACACAAAGGTATTCTTTAGCTTTTATTATCACGATATTGCCAAGGGCACAGGAGGAGAGAGAGAGAGAGAGAGAGAGAGGGGCAAAGATAGATGGGAGGGAGAGGGAGATAAGCAGCGGACTACAGAGAAGGAAGGAGACAGTAATCTGTTTTCATCCTCTGGGCTGGAGAACCACTGCTCTTTGGCCGCCTGCTGCATTTGTGTGCGTTGTGTGTGTTGAAGCAGTCGTTCTGTTTCCTGACCAGCACGGACGGACGGACGGGGGGGGTGACAGATGCCGGCGCCCGGACGCGCTGACGGCGCCCGCATCAAAGCCCCGCTCTGATGCTCGAGCGCTGAGTGATGGAGCACCGCAGTCAGACCCGAACGCAGCGCGATGATGACCACGTCATTCACCAAAATGTCAAGGCCTGCTGCAGATTTTCTGATTTTGTCCTCGGGTGGTTTCTGCCGCTCCCTCACTGTCGGGGTGCGTTGTGTACGACAATAAGCCTGATGGACGGACATGAAGCCTTGTCATGGCTTATTTAAGCAGCCACTCACACAAGTACGGCAAAAACTCAATTTCTTTGTTCAAGTTGGTTTTTTTTAGGACACAGATTGGCAACTTGTTTACTCGGCGGCGTTGAAAGGATATTTCAAACATGGAGCCGCCATATGAAGTCTGCAGGAACTAAATTATGGCTCTTTTAAATCCAGCAGCAAGTGCTCCCTGCGGAGCCTTTCTGTCCGCTCCGTGTTGTGCTAGATGTAGGTTGATCGGGCCTCGTGGAGGGAACACAGAGGACCCGTGGCCATAAAGATCCACTGCGCCGGCACAGGAAATAAAACACAGGACGTTGTTTTGGCTTTTTAAATCTGAAAAAAGAAGTTTATATCCCGTCTGCCAAAATGTAAATCTGCCCAGATGTAATTTAAATTGCAAATCTCACAAAAGTAATGTGGACCAATACCCACTCTGCGCCTGCACACCGGGCTCAGGAAAACCTGTGGTTCGACGCATCCTCAGAGGACGGTTCCGCTCCCAGCGGCGGCTCCAGGCCTCTCCCAACGCCCCCTTCCGCCTTTTTATAGCCTCAAGTGCTGTCCTCGTTCTGGTCAAAGTGGCAGCGTTGCCCCAGAAAATGAGGTTCATTCATAAGCGTTTGCTTTATGGACTTTCCTCTCTGTTCCCAGTTAGACGTTTATGCCTCAGCGGTGACGCTCTGAGGCCCCTTGCTTGTAGCTGCTTGGGGTCAGTGCAGTGGGACAAGCACCGTGGATCCAGTTTTAGGTCAAATCGTCGCATTTACGAGGCCTTTGACACGAAGGAGCTGCAGCAGAAGTCTCTTTTTTTGTCTTTTGTGGCCTCTTTAACGGGTTTATTCTGTCGTAGCAGAAGCTAGTGACAAGAATGGACGGCGGCCAAACACGTCCATCACATAATGAATATACTATAACGCAGGAGTTGATATGAATGATGGCGCCGCGGCCAAGCCAAGACTCTGCAGACTGCGGTGACCGGCAGCCGCCTCAGACGCCGTAAATCAGCCCCCAGTCAATCTGAAAAACATCAGGAGCTTGGACGGGAAGCGCGTGTTCCGTCCTGGCGTAATGTTCCCAATTAGCTCGGGCGGCGCTTAATAAAGCAGCTAGCGCCGCCACCAGCGGAGGCCTCGCCTGCAGCCCGTCCCGTCCCGCCAGCGGTTCCAGGCGTCCTCTGGACGTGAAGGAGGGCGTGTCTCCTGTCGGCGCGCTCTGCAGACCTGTAATTAACCAGCGGTCTCCCATCGCACTGTGTTGACAGAGTTGTCAGAAAAAGCTGTGAGTCACAGGCAGCGCGGAAAAAGTTGGGGGGAGATGCAGGCAGATATGATGACATGCAGGCGCACGAGGAGAAACGCCGTGCGGTTGTATTAATTCTTTAAAGGGGCCTCCGTGAGTCTCTTGTCACTTCATGTTGACAGAGACAGGAAAATGTGTCTGAGCACATGAATCATACAGTTAAGTAATGGTGGAAGAGGGAGGGAGAGAGATTAGCGGTTGCTAAGAGATTGAGTTGATACATTATTTAGCGGCGCGGGTGTTATTGTTATGTGTTGTCTGGATTTGTTCGGTGCCGCTCTCACCTTGCTGAAAGCCTGAATAGTTGGTTTTTTAGAGGGGTGAACTTCAGGTACGGAGGAATGTGAGTCCAGAGCGACAGAGAAAGTGGATGAGACGGAGACAGAGGGCAGTAATGAGAGACAGCAGGACGAGGGAGAGAGAGTGAATGGGATATCAGATGAGTGGGCAATTAGTCACTGCCTTCTCGCTTCCTGCTGTGACTGCGTTTCCCTGGCAACCATTAGCATATCAGACATTAACCCCTCCTCCCCAGCCTCCAGTGCCTTGTTAACCAATTAACGCCAGAGTCGCTAGGAACTGAGGGCAGTCGCAGGAATCGGTCGTCAGGGTTTGAGGGAGAATGTGTTCAAAGCTTTTCTTCCGAGCCTCCAAGAAGAAATTCATTGACGAGCAGCCATTTCTACTGGTTGTGATGCTTTCAATGCTGATGAGCAGAGGCCTGGTGTGTTCTCGCACCGCGGCAGGTCTTTGTTTCTCACGTCAGCCACTGGCTTGATTTGTTAAAGAATACGTCAATGTGATGAATGCTACAAACAAATGAGACATACGTTATAGTAGAATTTGTGATCTGCTTTCAAAGTATTTTTACTTTCCAGCAAAATTAAAACGTCCCCTAGACCCGTTTGATATTAAGCCCTTGATTTTTAATGCTATTACCACTCTGCTCTTCATGATAATGGCTCCTCTATGACCTGAACGAGTTCACTTCTGTGGCCTCGTGCTCTAATGCAGGATTACACGCTGACGACACTTCAGATAAAGCAGCTGAGTTGGTATTAAAGAGACTAGTTCAATGTACAGTCTGATCTGATGGGACTGGTCAGCCGCTGCCTGTAGGTCCTGCAGCTGCGCCTCACTGGTCTCACTGGTCTCACTGGTGTCACTGGTCTCACTTCCTTCACCTCCCCAGCTTTGTGTACAGATGGCATGTTCTTCCATTGATGACAGCTGGACTTAAAGCATTTCTAAGGTGCCCTTGAACAAGGCATTGAGTTCCAGGCCCCTCCAGGGTGTTTCACGGCTGTCAGACGTGTTTCCGGTGCACAAACACCTGGGCGGCCATGAAAGCTCATTGTTTTGGTTTCGCAACACACGGGTTTACTCATTAACCTCGTCCAGCTGCAGCAGTTTACAGAACCTGCATTACGCATCACACAGTAGACAGGACAGGAACGAGTCGGGACTAACGCGAGAGCGCGATAATTACAGGGTTGGTTTGGAAAAGCAACTTTGAAATGAATGTCAGGAACAGCGGGTTATTTATTTAGCTCCTGTTTATAGAACCTGAAATCTTAATCCATAATATTTCATAATTAATGATTATTTGATTGTATTTTGAAACACAAACCTGCATCTTTGTGTAACTAAGCATGTCAGATCCTGTAAATACAGTGCAGTGCAATTTATAACATTAAATAAATCTAGTATTAAAAACTTCTCCAGTATTTGTATGTCTCTTCCCATCCATGAACTGAGCTTTAGCAATAACTGCATCCGGCCGCGCGGTGGTTCCCTGTGTGGCTTCGCCTCGTGCTGAATTATGCACTCTTTTGGCCACTACTGCGTATGTAAGCTTTACTTTACATTAATGACAGGACACGGAGATCAGAGAGCAGAATTCCAACTGGAGGTCAGTTACCATAGCAACAGAACAAAACGCACCGGAGACCTGTCGCCATAGGAACCGGTAGCCAGACAGACGGAGAGGGAGACATGTAAACAGAAGACGGGGTAAACGGGAGGGTGAGAGTCGCAAAGTCGGGAGGGGGGAGACGGCGTCTACTGTACACGTTAGCGTGTTAGCATCACACTGTTTACTCTGCGTACTGGGCGGCCATCGCGGTGCCAGGACGAGCCCCGGCTGCCTACACACCAACTGCACCGGTGGCAGCTGTGCTCTCCTTCGAGATTATGCAGAATATGTTTCTCCCTCGCTCAAGGGCGGCACAATGGCAGCATTAGTCACAGCGCTTTCCTGCTTGGTCAGTGTTTTCTAAAGAGTGACCTTTGAGTCATAACATTGGGACTAGCTGCCTGAGTGGAGCTACAGCAAAGGTAATTTGGGCTCTCCAGCTGTTCCCGTCCTCCGCCCGGTCTGAGCGCCGAGATCAATTGGGAGATGGGGCTGCGGCGGTGAAGGAAGCGGCTGCGGGCTGCATCCAGCTCGGCTCGTTAGCCGCGCGCTACTGTGCAGACAGTGGAGCAGAAAATAAAAGCACTTCCTGGAAAACGTCCAGACATGAAAGAAACAAACTTTTTAATGGATGAAAACAAAAAAGAAAGGAACTGTCTCCTGCTTTTCAAGATGCTGGCTTGCAGCTGTTCACAGTCATTTGCAGCCTCTTTAAAAATTCATAGTGTATCTTTCCCTCCCGCCTGATGTTCATGATGTATAGTCGGACACTTATGCCTACTTAGCAGTAAGCTGGGCCCCCAAACTTTGCCAGCTGTAGCCACTTGTCAGAGCAACATCCTAATGTGATTTGCGCGAGCGTTTCTGCCTCGGCTCCGGCAGAAAATTACGGCGACATCATGGAGGTTTTCTCCGTCGGCACTTCACTGGCGAACCTTGGATCGTTCAGCGCAATCTGAGCCCCATCTCCTGCTGCTACAGTGTGCCGCTCCGGATAAGAGAGAGTGCACCACATGCATGTTTAATATCTCAATATAGCCCTTTGTCCACTTTTATGGCCTTTAATATAGAGATTTTATCAACCGTAATTGTGGTATTTGAATTACGCTGGAGTCGTATGGAGACAAAGTGGGGACGGGAACTACAAGGAGGAGGAAGAAGAGGAAGGGGCGGCAGAAAGAAAGGGCAAGCGGAGACAAAAAGGAAGATTGGTGTGTGTGTCACAGTCTGGAGATTAGTGTTAGCTTAGTTCTTATTCCAATCACACACGCCGCCTAATGAGCTAATGGGCCTGACAACCAGACAGACACACACCGAGTGAGGGCCACGGAGGGAGAGGCAGGCAGACAGATGGAAAGTGGTTACGCTAGTCAGTCGCTACGCTAGTCAGTCGCTACGCTAGTCACTCAGTCAGTCAGCTAGTCAACCCATTAGCTCCTCGTGCCATCGCGTGTGCTGCAGTAACGAATACAGGTGAAAAATCCAAGGTACCGCTTCCACCGCTTCTAGGGCGTGTGACGAGCAGGAACTTTACAGATTAGCGGAGTGAAAGAGTCGCTAGCGACCTGCGTCCCGAGCGCGACCTGCAGAAACCAGCAGCGCCCTCGTGATTAGCACCTCCCGTGGAGCCACGTTTTGGCCACTACACAATTATCGGTGTGTTTTGCTGATTGCTGATTCATTCTATAATTGTGAATTTAGTCCCACATGAGGAATAATGAAATGTAATCGTTGAAGTACAAACAGAGGATGTAAAGATAAAGTTTTGCTCAATCTTGAATGGTATCAGCTTTACTGTTGGTTATTCTATAATTATCATTACAGTTCTAATCAAAGCTTTTCCTGCGTAGCTGCTGTGGCTGCTCTCTGTTGCCGCCCCTCTCTCTCTCTGCGTTGCTGACATTTCGCTGCTGTAGTTGGCCCATGTTTGGAATATTTTTTTCAAAAAGCTCTCTTTACTTCATTAAATAATTTTCCAGCTTTTAGCCATTTCCACTGGGCATCCGTGTTACCGGAGCAGGTCAGCAATTTGCTCCTGCCTCTGCACAATGGTAATGTCAGTCACTCCTGGAAGTGCTCGGATGATTTACTGTGGTTACCACGGCAACGCATCAAACAGCGTCCTTATGGAGTCACGTTTTAAGTGCTCCTGTGTGTTTTGTAGAGCCCGAGTCCTGGTTAAATGGTTTAAGCCTCCACATGTGTTGGTGTTAACAGGTTGATAAAAGCACGAATCATCGCGTCTCCACGGATACAATTAAAATTATCCACAGATTTAGTTCAGGAAACAGGAGGCGGTTCAAGGCGACGCAGGAGCAGCCAGGAAGCATCGCTCGCTCGTTTCTGGTCCTAAAGCTAGAAAAGCTGTAAAGCATGCGCTCACGTCAGACCTCCCACCATAATGTCCCCAGCCTGAAGATGCTGTCTGCGTCTCAGCTTCAGCACCATTGTGTCCAAACCTCTGCTTGGAAAAGCACAGCGATCATCCAGCCTCTCCAAACAGATGAATGCTGCGAATTAGCATGGAGCTGCTGTGTAATTGCGAGTTGAACCTCGAGTTCTTCTTCTTGGTCGCACTTTATTTGGATAAACAGATTTTGGCTTGATGAAAGAATCCAAATGATTTTTGGTAATTTGCTTATTATGAAAATTGGATTTTAAATAAACCGAAGGGTTTTTGAGAATGTATTACTTTTAAGTAGCTCATTTTAGTGCTTGAAGGCTTTTCTTTTTATATTAATATGACCTGAAGTGCTAAAAGTTAATCTCTAAGAAAGGATAAATGGAACCTACACATACTGTAGCATGTGTTAAGGAAAAGGATGTGTATTTGTGTGTAGCTGTCGTCTGTGACCTTCTTAATTCCCTTTTAAAGGTGCTTCAGCCGCCCCATTTCGACAGCACCCGATTCTGAAAGTGCTGCAGGACGTTTTCCTGGAAGGTGAATCCTACAGTAATATGCAGAATAAAGAACACAAATATTATTATTCAATGTAGTTCCTGCGTCTCCAGCTCGGTTTGCAGTATTCAGGAGGTTTTGCTTTTATTTTTTAATGTGTGCATTCCATGCACCGTTCTGTGTGTGCGCACGTGCCCGCGGCGGTGGATTGACACGCCAACTGCTGTGAAATTTACTGGGCATCTGGACCCGTGTTCATTATTGCTGGTGGTTCTGTTCAGGAAGCTGCAACGCAGCGAAAGACGGCGAGAGAGAGGAAGAGGGAGCGAGCGCGAGTCAGAAGATGACAACGGCAGCATCAATCATCTTGTCAACGAGCATCCTTCACCACTTCAGTACTCAGGCACAGATGTTTGGCTGACTGGCTGCGTCGGTGTGTACGGCGGCGCTTAGCTGTTAGACATCTGTGTGATCTGCTGGAACTCACACGCACGCACATGCGCACACACACACACACACACACAGAGGAAATATCCAAAGTTTGTTGCTGCGATTGAACTTTATTCAACTCCAGCTGATCCGTCAAACCTCGGATGACGCGAAGTAGCTGCAGCCACGGTTGCAGCTTTTTAATTGAAACACAGAGCAAACAAATGAGCCAGTTATTGCAGCCCAAGCGCTGCAAGGTGCATGAGACGATGGATACTGTGCTACGGGGCCCCGTCGGCGGGAGATGCATGCTTTTATTTTGGTTGAGGAACTCTTTCATGATGAAGGCACAGCATCGCTTTGCTATTCATTGGGTGACAAACAGCAGCGTAGGTGGGGGCCCACATAAATCAGACCCTATTTAACGAGTCGTCGTTCTGGATTCTCTGACACCTGGTGTTCGTCGGCGCCGCCGCTACGGTTTGTTTGCGGTTTTCAAGCTGAGCTGGAGAAGAGCGTCTTAGAGGCGCATTAAAGAGGGAGTGAGGGCCTTATTTTACTGGAGAGCTCCGCTGGGAAAGTCTTGGGCAGGTTAGGTTCCTAAAAGCTGCCTGTTTGCAGAACCTTCGCTTTCAAAAGTCTGATGGACAAATGAACGGGCGTGGATTCTGAGAGCGGAGCGCCACTAATGTACCGGACAGGAGTCGCAGTGTTGGATCCACAGCTCTGCTCTTTTCTGTTCCACAGCTTTTTCTTTTTTGTTTCAAACTGTGGCAGGTTCAGCGTCTACAACAGAAGCTTGAAGTTTATCTGTGCATCTACGACGTTATCCTGAAACATGTCCGACCCACAGCATGAGTAGAAGGGCCTTTGCTGGCTCTGCCATCTGCAGTGAGCAAATTAAGGGAATGTTTAAAAAGGGATTTGGAAAGTTGTGGCTGATGTGTTAAGTTACTTTGTCCTAGTTTTGCGGTTTGTTTTGTTTTCCCATCTTAAAGCCCACACAGACTGCTAAAAGCTTTGAATGTGCGAACATAAACGCGGCTCTTCCTCGCCACTACTCAATCCAGCGCTTCACTTGAAGCGTTTCTATAGATATTTCATTACTTCAAAGTTTTTTTTTTCACTGTTGTTTAGCTCATTTGATGAAATGCAAAGACTGCAAAGATGCTTGGAAAGCAGCTTACGTAACAGCGCATCAGACGAGGACGAGCTCCTGAGTGGGTAATGATTTACATTTGGATTTTGGTTCTGAAGCCTCCAACGCTTCCTGGTATTTGCAAACACAAGCGCACAGTCGATACCTGAAGCTGCGTCTGATGGCGTTACCCCGTTTGCTCCTTGCCCTTTTCTCCTCTTTTTTCCTCCGTTTGTAGGTGAAGCAACAAATAATGCTGTCGTTTGAAAGGTTTGCTGGTTCACTCTGTAGTTGCAGGCTTTGAGAAACCACATAATATTCTCCAACCCGTCTTTCACCTGTGCTGCCTTCAATGACCTAAACGACCAAGGGGCCGTGCATGTGTGCGGGTCATCACCCCAGAACCAGGTCTCGAACTTCAAGCGCAGAGTCTGGTCCACGCATTCGCGCTAACAGAACACAAACTCTCACAACCTGCCGTCTCCGTCGTGAATTGACAGCGCCTGCGAGCTAATCCAGTGTGTGGGCAGTGTTGCTGGAGACGGAATTAGGTGGAGAACGCTGGATCGCCCATTCCCTCCACATCCACCCACGCACTGCCCAGTTCCTCCACAGCTCCCAGTGTTTCCGCTGGTCCCCCGTGTGTGTCACTTACAGTAGGTGTGTGTGCAGCGCTTGAGTTTCCCTAAGCCCTATGTCCACATTGCAGCGTGTGGCCCTGATGAATTCCTATGTGCTTAAGCTTTGTGTTTCCGACGGCGGGAGTTCAAGGGCGATCAGCTTCCAATATTACAGCAGGCGCCCCAGGGAGCCGCTATCACTACAGGCCCTCCTGCCTCCGCTCCGCCGCTCGATATCGATAATTGGAACCAGGTGAAATAACAAGAAGAAGGGAAGAGTCCCTCAGGTGACCCGAGTAATATAGCCTGGATCAACATCTGCCTCGGCTCGGGGTTTTAAGAACAATTATTAAGCAACGCTTGGAAATTTGATTTTCAAAGTCAGACCCCGCGTCCCTCGAGAAGATTTTAAAGCCTGCGCTTATGAAAACGCGCGCACGGCAAATGAGTCCATCCACTCGAAGCATCCATCACCGGCGTTACAGTACGTCACTTAAATCCCATCAGCAGAAGTCACTTTCTGGAGCTTGATAGGACAATAATAGTCCCAGTTCAGCCTAAACCACAGCAAGTCGCTGCCACACGCGTGTTTATTGTTTAGCCGTGAATAAGCGCCATCATTTCTGGAGCCATCACTGCTTAGAATGCGCCCTTTCAGCCGAGTGTTTAAAGGCTTTATTATTGCCAAAGGGCAGCTTACATGTGCGGCTCACAGACGAGCGAAGTCGAAGTGAATGTAGCCTGTCAGCGACGAGAGCAGAGCAGAGGAGACGGTGAAGGAGGTTCAGAGACTTTACACAAGATTCAGGTTATTTCCACAGCGTCTCACCGACACGTGTTAAAGGATTCTGTGACTCCTTCAGCAGGTTCGCACGAATTCTGGTTAAACACGGCCGTGGGTTTGATGAGGTTTGGGGCGCGTCGGCAGGAAGCTGCGTTCTTTATATCGGGTTTATCTACTGGCGCCGATTTACACCAGCGGCGTGAGCTGCAGATGAGTAACTGTTTTATTTGAGTCACTTCTCATTCGAACATCAGGTTCAGAGACTTTTTGGGTCACGAGCTGACTTATGGTCGTGATGCTCATTACAGAAACATATACAGCCCATAATAAGGCCAGGCCATCTGGACAACACGGTATCAGGCTGCTGTACTGAATTGCCCTTTGGACCGATGCCCCGTTCTCTCTCTCTCTCTCTCTTTCATTCCATCACCCTCTGCTTCTCATATGTCTTGCCAGGTTTGTTGTCTGAGCATGTTCTGCCCTAAAATCAGCCACTTCTGTGGGGATTTGAAAGTTGGACTGAAGCGAATGGATTCCGCCGCCTGTTTGCTTTGCCCTGTTCACTGTAATAACCGTAATGCGGAAATTATGACACTTTCTGCCGGGCGTCCTTGTGTTTTAACCTTTATAGGAGCGGAGGCTCTGTGTGATGTGGCTCAACGCTGACTTACGGTAAGTCACCATCACATGAAGACACCAACTTCTAGATTCGTAGGCCTCCAGCGCGGAGGATAGAGGGCGGGCGAGCAGGTGCGGGTGGCGAGTTAGTGCTGGGGTTAACGTGGGGCCAGAGCTGCAATATACGTCGTCCTACAAAAGGAGAGAATACGTAACGTGAGCAGATGTCGCGCGTAATAATTCATGCGCGTGACGCTCCATAAATGTTTGGTGGGATTCGTTACTTGAGCCACTGGTGTAATGGAAACCATTTGTGTCACGGTGACGTGAGTCGCAGTGGCAGCAGGAAGCCTCCGCCGTCGCTCCACGCGCGTCTCCTGCATTAAGGCCGCCCTCGGCGCCGCCGCGACAGCAGCCGTTTGTGGGGTCGCGGGGTGAGCGGTGGAGGGGGGGTGGACGTTGGGGGGGGGCTCTGCTCCTCCTCGTTTGCGACCCAGCAAACCGCGCGCTTCCTCTGTCGCCTCGCGCTCTCCAGGAGTCGATTTAAGATTCTAATGGGTCACGCGTTTGACAGCGCGGTCGTAAACGTGCTCCTGGAGGCCGGCGACGGCGGCCGAGGCCGCGTCCTCCCGCCTCCTGCGGCGCCGGGACCGGCCCCCGTGGCACGGCCTCGCGGCCTTTGTGCTGCTGAGACGGTTCAGCGCGGAGCTGCGGTTCGGCTCTAAATGAATAATCGTCCGACGGCATCAGAGAGGAGCCGGTGCTGTCAACAAGCTGTCAAACTAAAGAAAACACTGCTGCCGTCGCTCCGCGCCCGCTCCCCCCTCTCTGTTTTCCTGATGGCGACGCCTGCGCTCCGCTTTTGCCTGTTTACGAATCCCTGGGCCAGAAACTCACCCGTTAAACCACCACTATGATCACAAGCATGTAAATGTCTGGGTTCCTTTATGTTCCACCGGTGAAATAACAAGCGAGCGCGGTCGGACGGGTGGAAATCAGTAAAAGAAGCAGGGTGGCGGCGTAATGGTGTGTTTATTAGCATAAAAAGCGTCTCTTCCTCCGTCATGAGCGTGGAGGTCGGTGTAGCTTCCTCCCGTCCTCTCCAGCCACTGATCAGTTGGAGCTGAGGCTAATTGGCTGCGCTGCTGTCACTCCGCCTGGCTGCTTCAGTGATTGATTGGCTCCCAGGTCGGTTGACTAACTGACCAGATAACTGGCTGACAGACTTAGTAATGGTTGAGCGAGTGGCCAGCTGGTTGATGAAATAGCCCACTGACTGACTGACTGACTGGGCGTAATAGAGGCTCACAAGTGGAGGTCGGCGGAGCGGAAACGGCCCAAACCTCGGGTGAGATTATCAATGCGCACGGAGGCGCTCGGGCCACTTTTCAAAGTTGGGCTGAGAAACGGGAAGAGTCAAAGACGCGAGTGAGTTCGGCTTCGTGATTCACCGAGTTTCTTTAGGTCTAATATGCTCCGAAAAAATCATTTCATGACGGGTGATTTAGGGTCTGTGCAGAATAATGTGGCATCAAAGTGGATTAACATATTAAAGATAGTTTCCCTGTCCTCCACTTGCATCATTAAATTAGGTCTCAGATCCAGTTGAACTATGACTCAAAGCGGCGATAACTCATATTTTTGATTCTCTTATTGCAGCTTCGCTCTGCGGCTGCTGTGAAACAACAAATCGAGAACCACTGAGAATCTACTAGAAGTCACGCCTTGAAGCCACCGTTCACCTTCTGTTCAGACTCCTTTTTCAATATTTAAATAAAATCAGATGTAGATTGTGCGACTGTAAAACTAATGTGAGCACTCAAATGGCGGGATCCATAGAGCAGCAGCCACAGAAACACTGAAATGACTTACTGTTCCTTCAGAGGAGGAATCGATGGAGTTCCCACAGTATCATTATTCCAACACGCGGCCCAAAGTCCAGCACGATTACAATTATTCCTCAGCTGCAGTCGGACCGAACGCGATGCACATTGTTTCATTTGGCCACAGCAGAAATCTGAATGCATTTCCCTGAGGAAAATTAAATATCGGAATCAATTACGCAGCCGACATTAAATCCAGTGAATCAATTACGAGATAAAATTCAAGGCCAACTTAAAAACACAACGTTTGCTTCTTGGTGGAGGCGAAAGAATTTAAATGTCAAGATGTAGGACTTTATCATTAAGACCAGTTGGGCCTTGAAATAACTTGAACCATTAGGTTTCGACTCTGTGACATATTCTGACCTTCTGACTCCTCTGATATTTTCTGGGTGATTATCTTTTATATTCTTTGTTGCCGTTCCCTTGAACAAATGCGTCAGCTGTTTATTGCGTGATTAAAAATATTTAGCTTCCCTTTTGCTCTTTATTTCACCCTCAGCGGATCTTCTCCTCTGCGCTAACGTCACGGGAATCATTTGGATGAAGCCGTGCTCCATTCACTCTCACGCATTCAGCCTCTGTCCTTTTACCCGTTAATGAGAATTCAATGACTTCATCTACAGTATGATCGCGTTTTCATTTCTTTAAGCACCGTCCTTCTTTCCCATGAACCCGGTTCTTGCTCTGTCCGTTGTTGCTCATGATCAACATTTCTATAAATCTTTATAACCGCATGTTGATTATTGACTGTTCTCTTGAGATCTGTGACTGTGCAAGTGCCGATGCAACAAGCTGCCACCAAACTTTTCCACAAAAACAGGCCCTTGAGTTGTTGATTAGTGTAAATAATCAAATTAGTTCTACAACGCTCACGTCGCTTCATTCCTGCTTCTCGCTGATAAATAAGAATGACAGTTTTTAACGTCACTGATTAAGCGGCGCTTGAAGATGGTGGCTGCTAATGTTCTTTCAGCTTCGCTAAAATAAAAGGGGCCTTTATTCTTATCGCTGCGGTGAAAGCACAAAGACAAACTGTTTTCTCATTAGGACACGAGTCGGATGCGAAGCGCCTTGAAGTGCACGGCGACTCTGGCACCTAGAGGCGTTATCTGCCGCGTGACCGCCAGCGGCGCCGCGCGTTGAGGCCGGTTTGACGTCTCTGCATTAGAGGCCGAAACGCGGCTCGGCCCATTGACCCTTGTAGCAGTTTTAAAATATATTGTATTTAATCTCAATAGGAGCCTGTTGGTGGTGATGGGCTCATTACAATAGGCTGTCATGCAGAGTGATTTATGCTGAGTAGGAGCGTTTGACCTGTGAGTAAGTCTGCATGTGTGTCTCCTCATCCCACACAGTAGATTTATTTGCTTATTCATGTTCCTCTCCTGCTATCGCTGCCTCTCCCATCTCTCTCTCTCTCTCTCTCTCTCTCTCTCTCTCTCTCTCTCTCTCTCTCTCTCTCTCTCTCTCTCTCTGTCTCTCTCTCTTCCTGCTCACCTTTTTCTTGTCTTTCTAACAGATTGTTAATCGCTGATTACTGCAGCAACAAAAGGTTAGGAGAGAGTGTTGATGGGATTTTGTTGTCATGGGAAGTGCTAAAAGCAAAAGTCGGCATCCGCCGAGTTTAATGATGCTGCCCGAGCGCCTGTGTGTGTGCGGGTTACGGATCTCTTGTTAAATCATGCATGAATTTGACGTATTTTGTGAGGAGGCTGTGGGTTTTATGCACATGCACACACACACACACACGCACACACGCACACACGCACACGAGCAGATAAAGTACCCACACAGACAAACGCTGATCCACGTCCCGGTGCATCTCTTCTGACCGTTTCATGTCACATTGCTGGTAAATCCGTTTCCTCTGCCCTGCGTTTGGCGGAGGCCCACGGAGGGAACATGTCATGTCCTATTACACTTGTCCCGTGTGACTGTGAGTGAGTGTGTCGGCCGCTTTCTGGGGGTCAGTGCATGCGTGAGTTTTAAAAAGCACATCTGTCTCTGCATGATTACTAATAATCATATTATTCAGGCATTCGTTGTGTTTTTTTTTTTCACACGTTGCATAATAATAACTCTGCAGGTCGGTAAAATGGGCACATAGAAACTGTTGCTATAGAAACAGCAGAATAAAAGCATCCTCCCTGGTAACGACACAAGTTTTTATTTCTTCCTGTACGAGAGGAAAGGGGCTTTTACTCCTTTGTATTCTCCCTTTTCCCCCTTTTCCCTTTGAAACCACACAACAGCGTCTCCCTCTTCACCTTCCATGTTCCACTTTCATTCCATTCCTTCCTCCCTCTCCTCCTCCTTTCAAATCTTCTCCACTTCCTCAGAGGAGCTTATTTCTCTCAGTAAAATTCATTGCACTAGTGCACTTGGCCGTGACTGACGGATTCTTGGTAATTTCTTGACCAGGGGCTGCTGCTCCTCATCGCTGCACCTGCACCACTAATGCAAAGGAGGAATAAATTATCGGAATCAATCACGTACAATCAGATCAACTCCCAACATCCCATTTACTGCCGTGCGCTTCCACCCCGCGCTGGTATTTTGTAATGGAGAGCGCCACGGAGCCCTGTAGCAGCCTGGGAGCGCGCACCGAGCCAAAAACTCAACAAGTGTGCGTCAGCCTAGGTGCTGCTTCAGTCCCATTTATTCAAGGATGAGGCGTGAGCTGCTCTACAAATACAGTGTGCATCATTCAAAGCGTCTGCAGACGGAGTCACAGGCGAACCCGGACCCGGACCCGGAGAACCTTACAGGAACCACCAAGCACAGTCTGGACAAACGTTGGTACTGAGGAAGAATGAAGCGGATCAGGTTAGAATTAAACATGTAAACTATGTAGAAGGCAACAATCAGATCTTGTTCGGTTCAATAAGGAAGCAGTAATTGAACTTTTTACAGATGCTCATAAACGGTGGTTTATAAAAAGCTTTGCACTCGTTCCCCTCTCCGTTCCTCTGACCTTGGTACAGTACTGTAGGTGCATCAGCTCCTGCTCTGTCTCTCCTCCCATTCTTTATTCTTTCTGACTCTTTTGCTGAATCTCTATTCTTTTCCGTTGACTGTTCCCGTGTCTGGATCTAACCTCCCGACCTTCCTCCCCCTCTCTGTCTGTCTCTCCCTTTGTGCTGCAGTGACAACATGCACTCACCCGTCTTTACAGTAGATTGTTTTTTGTTCCTCTCGCAGCTTCCTCCCGTCGCACCTCTGCCCTTTCCATTTTTACTTATGTATCCTCATTCTAATGATTGTGTGTGTGCGCGCGCCTTCCTCACACATCCAACCTTCGAGCTCCTGTGAAGCATCAGTGTCACAACAGATAAATAACAAAGCGCACGCTGCAGCGCTCGGAGGATTAGGTCCCCAAGGGCAAATATATCGATGCAAAGAGCTGCGTCTCTCCTCGTGCACACTTCACCCCTCTCTGCTCATTATGTGTGTTCATCCCTGCCTCTGTGTCTTAGTGGGACTTAAAGCTTCCAGGTAGTTTCTAGAAATGTGCCTTTTGATATTTTATTCAGTGTTTGAGCCTGTGTGCGTCAGCCCTATGCACATACTGTATACACGCTGGTGTTTGTGCTTCAGATTCAGCTGAAAGGCCAGAAAGTAAACACAGGTTT